>NC_084585.2:22289111-22291611 GCF_033978685.3 Nerophis lumbriciformis
TAAAAAAAAAAAACACACACACACAAACAAAAACATAAAACAAATTCTGCAGGATCCGAGCCAAAAACTGTTGCAAACTCCAAAAAAAATATCTCTCTCCCTCCCAAAAAAAGCTGCATGGGAGAAATGCTATAAACAAAACGAAAGTCTTAATATTTCACAGCAGTACAGTAAACACTTGTGTACTGCTGTCAATAGATTTCCAGCCTAAACGTGGTAAGCGAATTTCGGCAAAGTAGAAATGATTATTTATAAACCTATTATTTCCATAGCTAGAGCTTAAAAATAGTTTTACTATCTTCCAAATACATGTCTAATATTATGAGAGCCCTCTTGACATGAAATGACTCCCACATAGTCACTTTTACAGTCTTTTCATTCAATATAGTGCAAGTGTCAAACTCAAGGCCACCATAATGTACGTGGCCTGGAAATAATGCGCACCAATTAAGTACTTAATCATTCTTAAATACTAACCCCAAACTAAATGTGTTCATTTTTAAGAAAGTTATCCATCCATTTGTATGTAAACAAAACAAAAAACATAATCAAATGCATAGGCAATTATGCAACAATATCTGAAGGTGATTTTACATGAATATAAATATATATTCACTGATGTTACAAGCCAGTTTGAGGGCAGCCATAACTGTGATGTGGTGGTCAATGAAAACGAGTTTACCAGTCCTGCAACGTTGTAACGCTGCCAGAGGCTTAGCCAATTAGTGGCCGCAAAACTGAACATGGTATTTTAGTTCTTTTATCATTTTTATACTTAAAAAAAGCTAAATTGAAAACAAAAATATGCAAAATATTATTTGTTTAAATGTGGTGAGGGACAACTCTATTGACAGCTTGATGTCTAAGGCAAGTGTAAAACAAAGATATCAGGAAAAAAAATAATTTTCATTCTGACAACGTTCTTCTCTGGTCAAGGCGGTTTTCTTACTAGCTTGAACTTGTAGCATTTCTCTCATGCTGGTTTTTTTTTTTTTTGGAGGGTTTGTGTGTGTTAATGCATCATGTTCCTGTCTCATTTGTTTCAGGGTGTTTGTGTGTGTGTTGTGAATCATTTTTGGAGCCCTTGGATGATGCAATGTGTTTGCCATTGTGGGCCACTGTAGTAATGACACAACACTGATGTTGTTGGGAAAATGGGGAAAAAACGCTGCAATGGACCCTGTTTTCCTGGTCATCTGTGATACATGTCAAAGATAACGCACACAAAAAAATTCAAACAGGAGGAACACAGAGGTAATTTTCTTGAGGTCTTCAGTACAAGCAAAAAACAAAAAACAAACTTTAAAGGTTTATTTAATCTAAGACCGTATTGACCCGAATATAAGACAATCCTGAATGCACAGGACAACCTCTCTTTTTTCAGACCCGTTTTAAACAAAAACAATTACAATTGCCACTGTTTCGATATCAGCGAAATAAAAAAATACTTGTAATTTCTTTGTTGCTGATGACTCCTATTATTTTCAAATTAGCATCATAACTCCTCTTATGTTGTTTGCTAAAATGCTAACAACATGTTTTGCTCTCTCCAGCTTGTTTTTGTGTCACCAGGTGAAAGGTGTGCTTTTTACACAGGCCAAATTCTCTAGAGGACGCCCACATGGATGATGGGGAAAAAACATTTATATTTGCTTGTGCTCATTAGAGGATATGCATGTCAGACGGGCGTGTCAAGAGAGCAGCTTCCTATAGTTTCACCTCCACATTTTTATTCACCTGGAACATTCTGCCAAAGGTGTGCTAAGAGTACGGAGATGCTTGTGCAGGGACTTGCAGAGTGTCTTCCGAAACTTCCCGTGGGATTCTTGTCCGTGCAAGATAGAATGTGAGCCAAAGTCAAACTATCAACGACGATAGTAACTAAATTGTTACAAATAAGTTGAAGACTACGATCAAATATGGAGGTGTTTAGTGGCCACTGCTGGCTTTGCTGGTGCCTGAAGTCCAGTCAATAATGATAAAGCTGAGACTCATGATCATAAACAGGAAGCCGATCCCAGCAAAGCAGACAGCCTGGAAATACAAACAGAAAAAAATGGCAGTGTTAGGATCAGCAGCTTAGGAAAAAGAAAGTTTTGTGGAAAAATTGCATTGCATATTTTGTCACTATTTTAGTGTCAAACCTACTGTGATATAAGCAAAAATGCATTGATTTTAAACTTGGATTTAAAAAAACAAGACATTTCTTAGAAAAATTAAATCTTGTATCATTGGACTTTTAGCTTTATGGTTGGTGTCAAAATAGTTTTATAAAAACTACACAATATAAATTGGAATGTGGGTCGAGGAAGAAACAACATCTTGAGAACAATGAAAACAACATTTTTTAATTCATGATTTTCATTGATTTTGTGTGTGTATATGTATATATATATGAGTGTATATATATAGATGTACATACGTGTGTGTATATATATATATATATATATATATATATATATATATATATATATATATATATATATATATATATATATAT